>NC_051181.1:123220026-123265026 GCF_013339695.2 Rhipicephalus sanguineus
TTTTTTCGGCCAAATGACACGTATATCATTTCTTAACATCTGTAATTCCAAATACAGTATCTCTAGCTCAATTCGCTAATATATAAAAAAATTAATACTGGTTTCAGTTTTCCATGTCCATTAGTTCCGTTTATATGAAAGATCAATAATATTAACACTTAATGATAGACCCCGACCTGGCGTATATTAATATCGAAGTGGACAAAAATTACCTTTTATTTATACTACCCGGCCAACAACCTCTTTACTAATTAGATTTACTTATCACTTAACTTACTCTTTATTGATTAACCCACAACTATGATGTTTTCCATGAATGCCTGTCGCTAGGGTCACTCCGCGCTCCGAATATTACAATGCTGTGTTTAAGTTACCGCATTTGTCCATATTAAAAAAAAAAGAACACCTGGTCCAACAACGCGTTTTCTAAATTTCCGCTGGATTTTTTTACTGCCATCCTGTAATGCCAACGTAGTCTTCGGTTTTTTTTTATTGAAATGATGAAATAGGAGAGGTTGGTGCCATTATGTGGCACCGGCCACTATAATGGCACAAAATGCAATACAGTAGAACACATAGGAAAATACGCACAGCCGAACATCACATGGCAGTTTCATAAACGTCTAAACGTCTAATAGGTTCATATATACAAAATACCACAGCCGAACATCACATGGCAGTTCATACGTCTAATAGGTTCATATGCACACAAGTGTTGTATGACAAGTTCAATGGGAAAAGTCAGTCACCTGTATACGTTCAAACTCAAATATTCTGTATTGCTTGACATACACAGGAAAACCCACTGACACAAATGATGACACATAAAACCAAACGCACTATCACAACAACACAATTCCTTCAGTATGAAGGGGAAGTCGACATCATGTGCAGTAGGTCAATATTTCCATAAAATATTCGATTCTTCAAGAAACTTCTTGAAGGCGACAAGCGCTCTTTTCTGAGACTTGCCGTTGGCCATGGACCTAGTTTTTTCGTCAATGTGAAAGGTCTTCTATCTAAAAGTAGCAGACTTGCTCGTAATACTTTTCGTTGTGATTCATATTTTGTGCACTCGATAAGTAGATTATGTACATCTTCGTCAGGGTCTCTTTGGTATCACCATAACAGTACCCAATTTTAGCACTTTTTCGAGAAAAATGACGCAGATAATTCAACAAAAGCTCACTCACCAGGTTTGCGCCGCACCCGCGACCGTCCGCTTGTTCCCACTCGCGAGATCACAATGTGTCGTTTGCTGCACGGCACCATCACGCGATTAGGGCACCGCAACTTGCTGCTGTCGATGAGATGACACCTTCGTTGACGCTTGTAGCGCTTGTAATGTCCGCAAGGTGCATGGAACGATTTCCTTTTTCCGAACGCGGCCGAAGCTCACTAGGGAGACAGGGGATTGGAATGCAAGCAAGCGAACTCGTCAGACGGTTTGGACGGCCGGCGCTTGTCGTCAATTCTTGCTCGCAGGCCTGAAAACCTTCTCGGAGGTGTTGGTGGAAACCGGTCGGCCGGCGAGGCTGCCTACGTCACTCCTCCAGCAGCCAATGAACGTCGCTGAGCGATGCCGCCGACGTATTTGCGCACGTGCACCGGAGTATTTCAGGAATGGGCGCCCTTTTCCTCCCATCCATCGGCCGCGGAGGAGAACGGCGGTGAATGACGTATATACTCCGGCAAATTCCGATGTGTTCGAGTTGGGGAGAGTCCCGGAGTTAGGCGGGAGCATCATCCCCCAGACCTCCCAGCTGGGTACATTTTCGTTTACAGTGTACGTCTGGTTCATGGCGCTCGCGCTAGGCTGCGCGACATACCGGTTTTTGTTACTTTAAACGCGATTTAAAAATATAAATCCTACTCAGATCGCGAAAAGTGTTCTGGAATCTTGTCACTATAATTCACGGCCTTTTCATTTCCACCAGGATCTAATCACCCGTTCTGGCCAGTTGTCGGTCCCTTTAAACAGGAGAGGTGTACAGGAACGCAAAAACCATCATGTCAACTCAAACCGGCATAGGCAGCACACAGGCCTGCTGTGGTGAATGCAACAATGTTGGAAAGCTATACCTCAGCTCCATTTCTTCCCCGCCCAGGGGCGTAGCCAGGGGGGGGGGGGTTGGGGGGTTCAAACCCCCCCGAAATTTTTCAGTTTTGCTTGCGTATATAGGCACGCACACATACAAACGCACGCACGAACATACATAAAGTATTGTTGGACCCCCCCCCCCCCGAAAAAAATTTCTGGCTACGCCCCTGTCCCCGCCATGTACCAGACTTTTCTTATAAATTAAATCAAAATATTGTTTTGAGGCTGCCGATGATGATGATAATTACGATGATTATGGTGATATGTGTAAGCATCTCGCCGGGTTTGTATAGTTAATCGTTGCAACTGAAATTTCGCTCTTCTCATAAGCTACATATAAAGTGGGACAGCAAAGGGACCAGTGCAGCAGCGTTGTGCACTTTTGTTCATGGTGATGCTGAACTTTTTTAGCAACAGCCTATCAGCAGAGGTGTTGCGGCATGCCCCCTGCCGGTTGCTGTGGCAACTTCCCGCACATCCATCTTTGTTCGTTGAAAAGCGTGCGATATGCGCCTGTGAGGCCTTCCACCGCCACCATCACGAAAGAAAGAAAGAAAGAAAGAAAGAAAGAAAGAAAGAAAGAAAGAAAGAAAGAAAGAAAGAAAGAAAGAAAGAAAGAAGTACGCATAAACACGCGCGCACTCTATAAGAGGCATGCATGCTGCCCTCGATGGCAGTAAACGCAGCGGATCAATGCAGGGGCAGAACCTATGTATCGATTTGCTTACGGTTTCCGCCGGGAAAGAAAAAAGCGCGCTCTTCTCGCAAACGCGCGATTAATTTCCTTCGCGTGACGGCAAAAGCGATGTGCGAGTGACGTGACGTATGGGTTCTCGGCGTGTCCGGCAGAAGCGCTATATATGATTGTCATATACACTTTCGCCGTCTTTCTTTCTTTCTTTCTGAACATTTTATTCTATAATCCACGCCTGAACGCCTAGTCGACAGCGATTCGAGTCGTCGAACATCATCTGCATGTCCGTGCGTCCCTCGTCTGCAGACGCCTGCGGCATGAAGTGAGAGTATAATTTGTCGCGCCAACGAGCGTTTATGCGCGTTTATGTGCGATTTATAGCGTCGTCCGCCTTTATCGACTCTCGTGGCGGCTCGCTCACACTATGCTTTTTTTTTTCCTTCGCCGACGCAAACGCGTTTCCTTTATACGCGATAACGAGATACTAGGAGTGTTCTTATATAAAGCTTGTGTTTACACGTGTTTCGTAATATTCGCGTTGCTTGCAGGCGAGCGTGTTTATTGTTATAGTATTATAAGCAGGGGCGCACGTTTTTTTTCTCTCGAAGAGTCGTGATTCCTATATAATGCACACGTATAGTATGAAGCGTGTTCGATATGTTTCCGCGTTTCGCTTCTTCAGCTGCATGCCTTTTTGGGTTTTGTTCGTTCGTCTTCGAAGGACGCAGCGAGCGATCGCCTTGGATAATAGTTTGTAAACAGCCTGCGGCGCAATTTTCTAATCGCATGGGAGAAATCGCTTGGACCGTTTTTAAGTTTAACAAATAACAGAAAAATGAAATAATCAAATAAAGGGAGCAGCATACTCATGCGCCTCTCTTTCTTTCTCTCTCTCGTATTCAGTTTGTGAGCTTGAGGGATCGGCGCTATACGTAACATTGTTCTTGAATTGTTTATTCCGTCAGTCTCGCTTTAGTGGGAGCATATTGCGCGCATATACTGGCAGTGTTTTGGCGGCTTCGATGCTACCCAGAACAAAGAAAATGGCAGGTAGCTATGAGGCAGACCAACCGTGGAAGGAAAATTCCGGTATGCTATCCTACGCTCTTGAACATAGGTAACATACCAGAGAGAAGATAAGATAAAATAGCACAGCGAAGCTAAGGATAAGACCGCAGGAACAGAGATAGAGAGAGAGAGAGAGGGGGGGTGACAGTCAAGGATACAACAGCAGATACACCATCGTAGTCGCGATATCACCTGTCTATCACCACGAGCAACAATGCAGGCTTAAAATGCGACTCTGAAGATATACAACGACTGCGGGTCAAACGGCAGCAGACTATCGCCCTCATTTACATATATACTTAACCCTTCGTTGCGTACCTGAGACGCGTTACGTCAACGTTTTCTCGGTACACCTCGGAGAGAGGTCGCGAACTCTTCTTCACCACGAGGGTCACCCACCGTATACGTCGTTGATCTCGCGTGCCGTCGACCTCGCAAAGAAGCCCCTCCGGAATGAAATACTCGGCGAGACAGGAAGCGGGCGAGCACTTTTTCTTTCGCCTATGCGCTGTAGCGCCGGAGCAATACACTCCGGCATTGCGAAGTAAAAAACCAGGCAGAACGGCCGTATAACTCAATCGGGGGCGCGCAATGCCGTATAATCGCTGCAACCCCTTTCTTCTTACCTCCGTACATAAAGGTATATTATACGCGGTGGAATGCGTATCACACGCGGCTAAAACGTGTGTATGTTGCCATGTTTCTTGTCTTTCTGCGTGTGGCATTCGTCTCCTTTCTCCTCCCTTTTTTCTTCTCACCAATTGCGGGCAGTGCAGCAGCAGCTACACGCGCACCGTGAGCAAAGCCGCATGGGCCTTACTGGACTTTATAGCGACCTTAATTCTTCACCCCTTAATTGACTCTCGAACTTCTTTCTTTGAGTGGCGCCCTTAGTGGCTTGTGACGCGTCACGGAATCCGCAGAACATCTGCCGTTTTATACGTAGCAGTAGTGTGAGTAGTAGTAATAGTTTTCCAGATAGCGCCGGGTTGTGGTTTGTTTGGTTGTTTTAATCGTCTATTCAATTGACTGTCCAATTACCTTAATAAGGCACTGATTGTTGAAATGTGCAGCATCATTTTTATTGCCGAGCATCTGAGTGAACCTTCAGGATTTTGCACGCACGCAGGCCAACAAGGCCGCTGATGCATAACGCTACCTCGTACACACAGGCAGCTCGTGTTACAACATAAGAGAATTGCAATCCGACGCATGCAATTCGCAAGCAGCGTATCTTTTCGAACTTTGTGAATTTATACTTTCTGGAAAAAAAAAAGAGACTGGCGACGTTATAGAGTTGCAACAGCTGGAGCTATGCATCTAACTGAAGGATATGTATGAAGGATAATATGAAGCTCGCCAATTTGGCGTCGGTAATCTGTCGTGTGATTGCGCTTCGAGCCATCGAATGGTTGTATGGGTATGGGTGTTATGGTGACCGACAGAGGGCGAATTTGCGCAGTTACTGGCTGGGCTTTGTGAGACCCGTGTAGCATCCGCTACGCTGCACGCAATTGCTCTAGTTCGGTGTGCAGTCCGACGCGCGTCGTGTCGAGTGCACCGACCGCCGGCTTCTTCGAAACACCGTCGCCGCGGCGAAGTCGAACCGTTCCGCTTCGATGTGCCTGAGAAAAAGAAAATGAAATAATATTTAAAAAAAAAAGGTGAGCTCAACCGTAGGAGGCGCGCTCTCGACTGCGTAAGGCGAGTAAAATAAAGTCCATTAAATCACTTTTACAGCGAAAGCTGTTATGAGATCATTTCACCGGCCGTTTTTGGCGCCGTAGTTGTCCGCCGCCGCCGCCGCCGCCGCCGGTGTCCGTAACCAGTATCGCTCGAAATAAGAAAAAAACTAAATAAGAAAAAAATTCCAGGATAGAACGAGGTTCGAACCTGGGTCCTCTGCGTAGGAGCCCAGTATTCAACCTCTGAGCCATACCGGTGCTTGAAACTGCTTTGCTAAAAGGTCCTATACAGGCTTCATGTCGGGAAGGAACCACATTAGCATATGCAATATAGCGTGGTAGAAGAGTAAAATAAGCACCAAGCGTAGCACAACGCGAATTCTGTAACCAGGCGTCACACAATGCGAATTGCGCAACGAGCAGGTTGTTGAATGCTTCCAACCCATTACAAAGGACCCTGCCATAATTCTTCATCATCAGGCACAGCATCACCAAAGTGCGCATAATGCCTTACATGGGTTTAGCAGGTACCAACGCTCTCTGTAGAATGACAAAAAATGGCAGAGTGCCTGCTGGCCTACTTCTCAAAAATTACAATTATTTATAGCGTAGTGGGTTCCTCGCAAGTGCACTTGGATTGGTTGCCAAGGAAGCCCATAAGCGCATGATACACTTCCTCTGGGTCTCAGTAAAATTACAATGATTTATAGCGTAGTGGGTTCCTCGCAAGGGCACTTGTATTGGTTGCCAAGGAAGCCCATAAGCGTATGATCCATTTCCCCGGGGTCTCAGTAAAGTTCTTCGCCCCCCCCCCCCCCCCGTCTCTTTCCCACGTCAACGTATGTTATACAGCATGACGGGAGAGGGAAATAGCGACCGGGCGTCACCCAATGCAAATTACATAACTGGTGGGCCGTTTAAAGATTCCAACCCATTACAAAGGGCTGAGCCATAATTCTTCATCGTCATCAGTCGTCGCGTGAACAAAGTGCACATAATGCCTTACAGACGTGTAGCTGGTGCCTCGCTTCTCCGCAGAATGACGAATAATGGCTTAGTAGGTGCTTCCAAACTTCACAAAAATTGTGATTTATGGCGTAGTGGGTACCTTTCTAGTGTACTTGTATTGTAGCCCCAAGAGAGCTTAACGGGCTCTAGAAACGCCGCTCTTCCAGCTTTCGCTGTGACTGTGCTGCGGTTTTAGCGCAGGCCTGGCGTTTTTTATGTCTTCTTTCTTTTTCTTTTGGGGTCTCTTCGAATACGTCCGCAAGCGTATGCCGAACCGTCAAACGACTGAAACGATCATGCTCCTCTCTAGAGTGTTTTAAACCGTTTCGAACCATTTGAAGGGAGATCTTGCAGTTTGCGTTCTCGGCCAGTGCAGCTATAGCTCTTCAACGTAGTTTAGTGTTGTGCGGTCTTGTAATCCCGGAGAATACGTTCCAAGACTCCTGAACGATTTTGTGACCCTGGTGTTTCCCTTAGGTTCGTTCCGTTTGCTCAGGTCGGAGACAAGATAAGAGTAATCGACTGGAAAGGCGTTAAAAGGGGAATGACCCGGGTGTTTATACAGTTTGACTGCCCGCTAGCTTCGCGGTAGTAGTAGTAGTAGTAGTAGTAGTAGTAGTAGTAGTAGTAGTAGTAGTAGTAGTAGTAGTAGTAGTAGTAGTAGTAGTAGTAGTAGCCTCAAGTTTTCTTCTCTCTCGTATTTTTCTACAATTGCAAAGGTGATCGCCAGTTCTCTTAAGCAATCTTTTTTTTTTTTTCAAAGTTGCTCAGTCCGTGTGCCTTTTACTTTTAGAAGCTCCGATTGGAATTGACAGTGATGTCTCAGCTAGCTATGCTTCACGAATGACACGCTTGACAGTTTTGTTTAAAAGAGTGTTCAAAACAAACACGACTGAGCGTGGGAAGTTGGCAGTTGAGTAGGAAGCTGAATTGAAGTAAATCTTCAAAAGCCTTCGACTCACTCTACTTTATAGAGGAACCAAATAGACCGTATTTATGGTGGAACCTATCATTTCGCATAAGCCATGAACCACATACCGGCTGCGCAATCACAGCAACAACAGCGAGAACATACTTTGATCGATCACTCGAAAGTATCGCCCGCACAAATAGGTCACAAGAATGGTCACCGAAGATATGCGAAAGCAGATACAAGAAAAAAAGAAAGAATCTGTAAGATCTCATGATACCGCGGACCATGTTAGTTTTTTTTTGTTTTTTGTCATCTCCACGGAATTCACCCAGACCTCAGCTGTATCATCCATGTATACCGCTGCGAACCAAGGAAGGGGAATGGATCAGGGCTCGTTTCTTTGTTAGATAAAACCTAATGAAAGGAACGGTATACTGCTGTGCGATATTGCTTGGTAAGCAGTGCACAACAGCCAATACGACCGGCAGAACAAACAAGGATCGTTCTTCGCTGCGTACTTCCACACTACCTTTCAAAACATATCACGTTCCCGTCACAACTCTCGCCGAACGCGATTCGCAAAACTTTTGGTGCGGCATCCACTCTCGCTACGCGCGCACGTTTAATTATTGGCGAACCGAAAGCAAGCGCTCCCTCCTTGCGGACGGATTTGTGCCTCAAACCGCGCTTCGTCAATATGCACCGCAGTGCCGCTCCTATTATGTATACCACCACGCTGCCCGTATTATCATTTGATACGCGCATGCCTGCGTACCTAGTTATACGATACGTTCACTGGCACGCCTTCGTTGTATCGCCTCGTATTCTCGCATCTGTTAGGCGTCGTGGGCTGCGCGCGAATTTATGCAACAGCCGAGCGGCGTCTATGCGCGGGAATCTCGTTTTGGAACGTCTGTACTAATGCAGAAACCACGCCTCGCAGTCGTGTGTGTGTGTGCTTGCAACAAACAACCTTATACCAGCGCCGTGTAGAGTTTCATGCATATAAACATTTCTCCCACCCCTCCGCGCGCGCATGCAAAACTTGACGCCCCGCGCTACGCGAATCGGGTCGCCTTGTGTACTGCGTTGTGTTGCATAGGCCTTGCTTCGCGTTGCACGCGTGAGACCACGCCTCGTAACGATATTGCGGGTCTGCGTGCAGCGTCTGACGTGCGAGCATCGCGTTATGGTGAGATGATGGGATGGGCGATTGTTGAACGACGTGTGTTGTGTGTGTATAAATAGGGCAGGAAAGTCGTCTGGTTGATGATCGGTCGGCGCCAGAGACTGATGGTTGTGCAGAGGTACGGTGAATCGAGGCCAGGACAAAGTAATTAGTCGTTCGTGCGAACTGCGTAGGACGTGTTTGATGTTTTATGATCTCTCGCAGAGGCATTGTGACATTAATAAGGAGGTACTAAACAGAGGGACGTGTTTCTTTAGGCTTAAATAGTAAATTGACCTGTTACCATAAAAAACAAAAAAACAAGGAAAGACGTCTATATACCACGGGCGGCGTGCTCTCATAATGATATCGTTTTTTTTTTTTCGGCACGTAGAATGCCGGGTTTTAATTTGTATTTTTAGAAACCAGTGCCCGACATGGTCGGCGTAAGGTTTCTGCAAGTTTCTATGAAGCTTCTTAAGCTATTTATAAGTAAGAGGCTAAACAGCGCTAAGCAGACGAGGACTCAGGAAAAAAATCACAGCATATCCACGGAGTGAATGATGATGAGTGGGCGAAGCTGCGGAGGTTCATCGGTAAACCGTGAATCTTCCGTGAATTCTGCCCAATATACATCATCACCGACTTGGGATAGGGCGCGTTTATACTAAAGGTTCGATGAGAGTTATGACGACTTGCAGCTCACTTTAATTTTACATGTACGCTGTGAATTTTCATTGTTTAGAAAACCATTGCTTTAGAAAACATCTGGCGTCTTTCGTTAAGCAGCTGGCCTCTTTTCGTTTTGCTTTAGAAACATCTGGCGTTCTTTCGTTTTGCTTTTAGAAAACATCTGGCGTCTTTCGTTGGTTTATTTCATCAATCAACGGCGTATTGAACAAAATTTTTATTGTTTAATCACGCACAGGAGAAATCTCACCAGGCACTACCTTGGAGGTAAACAATGGCTGCTAATGGGAATGAGAGACCGAAAAAGTCGGCTTTTAGCTAACACTTACACTTCTACTCCTACTAACGTTTCCTACTGGAACATGCCAATGGCTGCTAATGGGGAATGAGAGACAGAATTCGGCTTTTAGTTAACGCGCACGCTGCGAATTTTTTATTGTTCAACAGCGCACAGGAAAAATCTCCCACCGGCACCACCTTGGAAGTCAAGATCTGGTACTAGTGTTACGACTGGTTACGCACTACGACTACGAGGGACGAGCGGGTGCCGCTTTAAGGAGCTTCGCCCCTAAAAGAAGACTACAACACGAGCGCTGTCCTCTGCCCTCGTCTGTGTAGCCTCTCTGTCATGAATTGCCACCAATTCATCTAAATATCTTGTCTCTCATAAGTTTCTATGAATCTTCTGCAAGTTGATATAAAGCTTAGGTAAGCTGCTCTATAAGTTTCCATAAAGCTGAAAAATCTTTGTAGTAGCTTACAGAGGAGCTTACCCAAGCTTTATTTCAAGATTTCTTCAAGTTTGAGAAATTTGGGACAAATAACTTATCAACTATAGTTATAATAGTTAACATTGTTTTTGTTATGCTACTTTTTTTCTGTATAGTATACTTTTGCGTACTAGTTGTTTTTCTTCACCATCCCTTTATGATGCTTCACTGTCTCACAGCTAGCAAGGATACTGTTACCAACCGTCCCGTTTTTCATTTAGCGCGGCCTTCCGTGCAAAAAAACAACAACAAAAAAAGGAAAATAATTTCAGATGCCATAAGTGAGCGTTTATAGAAATTATTAGGACACATAAAAGGAAACAATGAAGGAAGAAAGAAAATATTTCCGCGGACCGTATCATCCTTCAGTACGGGTGCGCGTCGAATTAGATTTTTTTATCATTATTTCTTGCGGAAACAATATGGGGGGGCCCCCATATAGCTTTCGCGAAACTGAAAAAAAAACAAAAAAAAACAGGAACATTAACCTTCGCATAAGAGCCTGTACTTCCACGGTGGTCCGCCATGCTTCCCTAATACAAAACCCAACGCAATTATTGGCTGGCACGTTATATTAATAAATTCCGTTGTAATAACTTTTCGTGTGTGTTTCAGTATACGGGATCCCGTATAATTTGCCACCCCACCGAGCGCAGTTTTTTTTTTTTTTCCGACCGCATATGCAATGCGGGGACAAGTTCGCCCCTTATTATTTCCTCGTCGCTTCCGGAAACGAGACCCGTTATACTATTAAGTCAGCGGCTTATGCCATCAACTTCCTTCAATGCGATTTATACTGCTGCATATATAGGCGCTCAACCCAAGCACACGACTTAAGATCTCTCTCTCTCTCCGCATCTCACGCGACTTAAGAAGGTTCGCGCATGCGGGCCAGATTATTCCGAATGGCTGCCGCTACCGCTGCTGAGAGTTTAGTCTCCCTTTCCAATACTTCGTGCTTGAAACGAGCTTTAGCGTTCCGCCTTGCTTTTCTTTATCGTGTTTCTCTCACAGTGCGCGTCTATACCAGGGTGGTCTATACGTATCAGAGGTACTTAGTAGCGCTTCTTAGGTTCATGCAGTCTCGGTGTACTTTGAAAGCGTGATTTTCCTTTTATCGGCTCACCCTGCTAACGCTGCGCTCCATCCCGAGGCTAACGCGGAAGCCCATCGTGCCCTCGGGCAAGTCGAGGAATCCTTTTAAAAAGCCGAGGGGGACGCGCTTTTCCGCGACCCCTCGACCTTATACATTACTTGGCGCGCCGCTCCGCCGGTTTTCCTTCGCCAACGAAAAATGAAGAAGAAGAAGAAACGAGTAAGAAGAGTCATCTATGATAGTTCTCCTCTTTTCCGCACGACGGAGCTTGATTCCGAGTGAGAGACTCCTGTAGGCACGTGTGTGCTTTGCGCGCTAAGTTTGCAGGTCCGCTGCTGTACGTCGCACATACCTGCGAAGCTTGCAAAGAGCACTCCGTACACGGGTCTCGGGTAGCGCGACCCCCTGCGTGGGCAAATAAGATCCGTGGACCGAAACTAAGAACTCCGGTTTTAACTTGTGCAAGAACGGGGCGCGGATGTTTTCTTTCGACGGGGCACTGTCGCTCGTGCGTGCGTTGTATGTATAGAGAGAGAGACGCGCGTCCATATAATTTCTTCGGCAAACTTTAAAAAAATGAGCCTGACGCGGAAGAAACGCTCAGCGGCGTCATCTAATTACTCCCGTTTTGTTTTATTAGCTTTCTACGGTGACTTGCATGCGACCTTGTGTGAGATAGTATATATAACGCTTTGTTTGATCTCGTATCTCGACGGCCGTCGTCGTTCAGCGAGTTTCGCTTATGTGAAGAAAAAAAAAAATCAATTGTCAGTGCGTCTGCGTAGTCGTGTGTGTTTTGCGAGCCTGACCCTGCAGTATACACAAACTTCCGGGTCTGTTCATCGACTTCCGGATTAGCAAACCCGGAAGCGTTCGCATATGCTTTCTGTCCAGCTCTGGTCCACGCATTGATGATGCAAGGCCGCTGGTGCGGCTGTGTGTTTGACGTTTTTAGTGCGACTCTTTAGAGCCTTTTAACAAGTTACGGAAATACGGTACGCAAATACGGTAAGGCCATACGGTAGCGCTCCTCCTTTCCCGCTCGTTAGTTATGCTTTTGCCGGTGAAGGCACCCCAACACCACAAAAGTTAAAAAAAAAATTACTGTGGGGTTGTCACGCCTGATTATTGCCTGTTAGCGTACGCATTGTTCACGAGGAGCCTGTCGTTCGGGGGGGGGGGGGGGTGCACTGTCACTGGAACTGGGAGTCGGTTAAGCACAACGAGCGGGAAAGGAGGAGCGTTACAGTACTGCCTTACCGTATTTGCGAACCGTATTTCCGTAACTTGCTAAAAGAGTCTTTTGTTGCAGTGGCGTTTAATTTGGCAATGCGAACCTCCTACATTTTGTACGTCATTCATTCGTTTGTTTGTTTGTTTGTTTGTTTGTTTGTTTGTTTGTTTGTTTGTTTGTTTGTTTGTTTGCTGTAATGCTTTTTATCTTCTTGTCCACTCAGCTCACCTCTCAGCTTAGCTCTTGTGTCGTCTTGCTAACTTCGTCCGTGTCAAAGTGTGCCCTATTCCACTTACGTTGGAAGAGGCACGACTTCCAGGTTACCGTCGTCGGTGCAGCTCAAGGCCTAACTGTAGTCTTCTCCTAGAGGGAAAAAGAAAAAAGAAAAAAACTTTTCCTATCATTCTTGAGGCGGTTGACGTCTTTGTCTACGGCTTTTGCAAAAAACCTCGTTGAACGCGTTCCGTAACCTATTGCGCAGTGTAGCTGTGCAGCGACGATGCACCACCCCCGCGGCCATAAGCAACTACGCGGTGCCGGTACACTGCCTCATTCACCACGGCTCTATACGGCAACACGCACAGTCGTCTTTTACTGCCGTTGTTCAAAACAATACGTGTTTTATTAGGCTTAGATGCATGGACGCATGTATGCAATACTGTTTTGAAGGGGTCAAATAGAAGTTCAAGGTCATAGAGGTTTGACAGAGAGAGCCCCCCCCCCCCCTTTGAAGCTGTCGCTTCATTGACGTCGACCTTGCTTGCCCCTTCCGATCGATGGAAGTTTACCGAAAAAAAACATGCCGCCTATCACAGTCCAATCGCCGTACGCTCTCTCCCTTTCTCTCTTGAACACTGTTGCGATCACGCGCAGTAAGTACGTCACGTGACCTTGCCCTTCGTGCACCTTGTGCAGCAGCTGTTCATGTTTCCCTCTCTCTCTCTGTCTGTCAATGTCAGATGGCATCACAATGTCGTCGCCTTGTGCTCTCTCTCTCTCACTCACTTTCAAACGCTACTGTGATCACTTACATTAAATACACAGCGCGACCTTGCACTTCAAGTGACCTGCGCCACAGCTGCTCGCAGCTCCCTGTCATCCTTTATCTCTTTCTCTGCCCCTCAATGTCAGATAGCGGCGTCGGCGTTGCTTTTTTTTTGCTTCGCGCAGGCAACGGCCATGACACCTGCGCTGACAGTTCCGGACGTGCGCGTTGCGATGCACGAAGGGAAGCTGTGTGTTTTCGAGAGTCGCACGGCGACGTTTGATTCGCTCTCTTGCGTTGTTGATCGCGTTGTGATCGCGGCTCTTCCATTGTGCGCGCTCACCCGCAGGTGTGTACGCCGTTCCGCTTTTGGGCGACGCGAAAGTGAAGTGACGCGTGTCTATCGGGCAGGCGAAAGGTGGCGACAAAAGCGAAACAGCGTCGATGCAGTTCGCGGTGTCAATCTTTCTCATCCCTCTACAGCCGCTGCCTTTTATTCATTGATTCTCTGTCACCATCGTCTACCGGCCACGGTGGTCTAGTGGTTATGGCGCTCGACTGCTGACACGCAGGTCATGGGACCGAATCCCGGCCACGGCGGCCGCATTTTCGATGGAGGCGAAAATGCTCGAGGCCCGTGTGCTTTAGATTTAGGTGCACGTTAAACAACATCAGACGGTCGAAATTTCTGGAGCCCTCCACTACGACGTCTCTCATAACCATATCGTGATGTTGGGATGTCAAACCCTGGCTATTATTATTATTATTATTACTCACCATCGTCTAGTACATGTGTATATTTCTGCTCTTATCTCTCACTACTCTATACTAATACATTGGTAGTAGTAATAGTAGTAGTAGTAGCAGCAGCATACAGGCAGCGGCCTTGTCTGTGGAGTGTCGTGGTTCCCATTGTAATTATACTATCGCGATGAAGAGAAACGCGAACAGCGGAAAGCGTGGCTTTCGGCACAGTCAAACTCCGATATGCCTTGACGGTCGCAAGGCGAATCTGTGCCTTCAGCCTGTGTCACCATAGCCCTTGACCCTTTCTTCGGCTGGCGCTATCGCACTGTGATTGCTTATCATCTGCCAGTCATCCCTGGCGCTCGGAACACACACGTGGTGCGATAAGCCGGAGCAAGATTCTAGCGCAACAGTGACGCCGACTGAGAGCGCACATTCGCCTAACGACAGTCAAGGCACATCTGAGATTGACTTTGCCGAAAGCCACGCTTTCCTCTGTTCGCGTTTATTTTCATCGGGATTTTCATCGGGATTTCCATTTGTTGCTTTCACGGCAACAGCCTAATTGTATCGCGCACATTCTTCTGCATAGCCGATGAGTGATGCGGGACAAAATTGTTGATGTATCTTACAATGTGCGTGCATAAATGATATGCAAGTTCAGAAGAGCAGTAGCTGCCGGTTTGCGTTTTCCATGGTGGTACGTGTGTATTTCAAGGGTTAGCGAGCGTCGGCGTCCGAATAACTGCCAGAGTAACTGAATTCCTTCCGTTTCGTCCACGTTTATTGCTCAAGGAATCGCGCTGCAGATATATACTTAGGGACCGGCGAGCGTCTCTCGGGGTCGTGAAAGAAACGGGAGAAAGCGTGGCTTGTAGGCCGCGCGGGCGGTGGATCGACGCGGTCAAGGGGAAATGCTAAGCAGACTCAGACGCGAAGGAACAAAAAATTAACGGTATAGTAAAAGCAAGGCGAACGGGCGCGTGCACGCGTGTATATATACAGAGAGATACGAGCCGGAGGCATCGATCTGTTTTGGAGCGTGTTCTGCAGGGAAGAATCTCTCCAGGAGATCGAGGATGTTATATGGACGGGACGACCTTCGGTATAACCTGCGCATTTTAGTGATGTTCTTGCGTTGTACGGGAGCATGCATGGACAACGGCCTGCCGCTGTTGCTTTGTTACTGTACTTCTGTGCTTTGCTTCCACCCGTCCGTTCGTTCATTCATTCGCTCGTCCGTTCGTTCAAGATTACATGCATTATCCTCCCACTCACTCACATTCCATGTTGCGTGCAGTATTTCCACACGCACGCACGATACACGGCCGTGAGTATGAAGGTTGATGGCAGCGGGGATGCTGCATACAACGTGGCATGGTCCTTTTCTTTATCAAGTGAGGCTTCAAAAACAGCTTTTGTCGTGTCGCACGACGTCTATAGGCTATGGTGTATTAAAACTAATTTCCAAGGTATTACGTATACAACACCGCACTATAATTATGAGGCGCGCGCTGTATAGTAGGAGACGCGAGGGTTAATTTCGACCACCTGGGGCTCCTTTGCGGTGGTCTAACCCAATAAGGACACACCCCGTCGAAATGCAGCCGCTGTGGCCGTGGGAATCGAACCCGCGGCCTCGTGCTTAGCAGTCCAACGCCATAGCCAATAACACCACGGTGGGTGTATGCAGGATACTGACAGCAAGGTTGGATTCTTAAAATACGAACGAAAACGAAAAAAAAAAAAAACAACTTTATGCTTCGTATATAATACGAGTGTCCTTGACATTTCAACAGGCCGACATTCTGGACAAAGAGGGACGTCGAGGAAATGGAGGACATTTTTTCGTATGGCTGTTTCAGCTTCAGGCGCTATGAGTCCTGAAAAAGTCGTGGTAACAGCCGCACGTTTCTTGCGTGCGCGTCCAAGGGCTTGGCGTGACGCGGTTTGACCGTGCGACGCGGGCAAGGACGGTGACCGCTCGAGTGCGCACTTTCATTCTCGTCTATTTTTGTCGCTTCATTGTTCGTCCTGCGTGGGGAACATCAAGTCAACTGATGGCCGCAGATTAAGGCCTAAGAACAACCGCTGCACGGTAAAATAGAAATAAAAACGCTAAGCCGCAAATACCGTTTTTTTTCCCGTGCGACGAACTTTCATCCTGCGCGGTACACAGCACGTTGCATGCACGTGATCGGCATATTCATAAGCGAGTTTGTGGTTGCCGATTGTTTCTCGACACAAATTTCGGCGTGAACACGACGTCCATTGTTTCGGATTCCTTAATGGCATGGGCGGTTGTTTGGTAGGGGCCGTACTATTTAAAGTTAGCGCACGCTCGAGTAACTGCGGCCGACCGCGCTTGTCCTAAGCATATTCATAATCCGTGGTCTCGGTTTTCTTCGAGAGCAGTGGCTCACTGTGTACACGCTGTTTGGAAAAGTATGCTAGCGTGCTGTGCTTTGCAAGTATGCTGCTGGAGTATTACCTCATAGCGCCATTATAATCGGGAGCATGGGAAGTATATTGCAATGCTAGACTCATGTTTTTCTGTAGCGTGGAGAGGAAGCGTGAGTCACGTGATCACCTTCAGTACGCTCGTTCCAGGTCATGCAGTAGCTTGGACGTGTTTTCGAAGACAGCTTGCGCAAGCGGGAGGTTAACGCAATATAGTTTGGTGCGATGCAGTCAATTTGGAAATACCAAACAAACCAAGCAGCGTCGTTATTGGAGGAGAGAGGGGGCTAGAAGGGTGAGGGAAATTCGGGGATGTCAACTGGATCTTTTAGGGGCGAAGCTCCTTATAGCGGCACCCGTTCGTCCCTCGTAGCGTAGTATGTAACCAGTCTTACGCTTTGACCTGCAAGGTGGTGCCGGTGGGAGATTTTTCCTGTGCGTTGTTGAACAATAAAAAATTCGCAGCGTTAGCTAAAAGCCGACTTCTTCTGTCTCTCATTCCCATTAGCAGCCATTCTTTACCTCCAAGGTAGTGCCTGGTGAGATTTCTCCTGTGCGTGATTAAACAATAAAAATTTTGTTCAAAACGCCGTTGATTGATGAAATAAACCAACAAAAGACGCCAGATGTTTTGTAAAAGCAAAACGAAAGAACGCCAGATGTTTCTAAAGCAAAGCGAAAAGACGCCAGCTGCTTAACGAAAGACGCCAGATGTTTTCTAAGCAATGGTTTTCTAAACAATGAAAATTCACAGCGTACATGTAAAATTAAAGTGCGCTGCAAGTCGTCATAACTCATCGAACCTTTAGTATAAACGCGCCCGATCTCACGTCGGTCATGATGTACTGGGCAGAATTCACGGAAGATTCACGGTTTACCGATGAACCTCCGCAGCTTCGCCCACTCTTCATCATTCACTCCGTGGATATGCTGTGATTGTTTAGGGGCGAAGCTCCTTAAGGCGGCACCCGTTCGTCCCTCGTAGTCGTAGTCGTAGTCCGTAACCAGTCTTACGCTTTGACCTCCAAGGTGGTGCCGGTGGGAGATTTTTCCTGTGCGTTGTTGAACAATAAAAAATTCGCAGCGGTAGCTAAAAGCCGACTTCTTCGATCTCTCATTCCCATTAGCAGCCATTCTTTACCTCCAAGGTAGTGCCTGGTGAGATTTCTCCTGTGCGTGATTAAACAATAAAAATTTTGTTCAAAACGCCGTTGATTGATGAAATAAACCAACGAAAGGCGCCAGATGTTTTGTAAAAGCAAAACGGAAGAACGCCAGATGTTTCTAAAGCAAAAGGAAAAGACGCCAGCTGCTTAACGAAAGACGCCAGATGTTTTCTAAAGCAATGGTTTTCTAAACAATGAAAATTCACAGCATACATGTAAAATTAAAGTGAGCCGCAAGTCGTCATAACTCATCGAACCTTTAGTATAAACGCGCCCTATCTCACGTCGGTGATGATGTACTGGGCAGAATTCACGGAAGGTTCACGGTTTACCGATGAACCTCCGCAGCTTCGCCCACTCATCATCATTCACTCCCTGGATATGCTGTGTTTTCGGTTTGCCATACCCAGAACTATAGACAGTATTCAAAAACGGTTGGCTCGCATACGTATAGCTACTATAATGTCTAATAAGTATCGTAGTCGGCTCGTTTGACTCTTCATGAGACAAAATAGAAATTGCGCGAACGCGTTTCCGGTTAAATATACAACGCGCATGCGCACTTTAAGTAAAAGCACCCCCCCCCCTCCAAATCAAAAAAAGAAAAAAAAAGGGAGTCGCCTTCGCGTTCAGCGTATTTAGTGAACGCGTAAAATATTCAGGCGAGGTTACTAATCTAACGACTGTGATGCGTGCGTGGCATTCTAAATCTATCGCAACGTACAAGGTTAGTAACGCTATAGTTTAGATCACATCTTCCGGCATAGCTTTTCAGTCCGCCACTCTAAACCAAGCTTAACCAGCAGCGACAGAGCTGTTTATACTCACGCAGCAGTGCGATCGGCGCTCAGTGCAAGCCGTTATGTACACGACCGTGGAAATCTTTCGCTTATAAGCCAGTCGTCCTTGAATTCATTATGTATGCAACGCCAAGGCGATCCCTAGACACGAAGTCCTCGACAGCGGCGGCCTGTCGCACCGCGGCAACGATGATTCGTGTGCGCTAAATCGCTATACTTTTTTCTTTCTTTCTATATACCTATACACATCACGATCCGTGACGGCGAACCAACCGCTGGGGCCCCCCTATAGTTGAGATGGAGCTTTTAAATGACCCATTCTCCGATGCATGCGAGGGGAGGAGAATCCGGCACGTGGAGAGGGCGTTACAAGCTTGCACTATGCATGCGTGCATGCATACCGTTCGGACGATCGTTTCGACCGCGCGCTTGAATACAAGAACGTCCCTATACTGGTCGACTGATCGAAACGCCACTCAGTCGGGCCGGACTATGCAGCGGATCGATAGCTTACGTGCGTGCTGCCTTGGTGATCTGTATATATATATATTCGTTACGCGTTCGTATATACGACAGCGTTGTGACCCCCTTTCGCTGATTGTTGTGCCCGTTTCAATCCGCTAGGCCGTTGTGAGCTCCTCCTCAACCGTGTATATTGCTTCTCCTGCGGTGCTCCTGCCCAAATCGCGTCGTATAATGAATGTACAAGCTCACGATACGTGAGCCGGCGCGCAGTGCAGTTGCGGTGCCAGTTTTTTTCGGTGTGCCAGTCGTTGCTAGGATATGGACGACTACAGCGCTGAGTCTTTCCTGTTTTGTGTAATGTACTTAATGGTAGCGGTGTATGGGTCTGGGAAGGCTGTCGTCGCTTTCCCGCTTCACGGGGACCAGTGTTGCGGGAATGGCGTTTTTGGTATGCGACATGTTCAGCATTGGGACAAACAACGTACAAACATAATATTTATGAAGCTAGAGAAAGCGTAAGGAAATTCGAATCGGTGACGGCAAGTGAGGTCTAATATAATTGCTGGGATTTTACGTGCCAAAACTACGAGCAAATGATCTATGTACTGCGTATAAGCCTGGAGAATCTTCATGAAAAGCGGAAAAGAATTTTCATCCAACCTGCTACGACGTAAATCCCGTACGGATTTCTCGGACGGTACTACCGATTCTTTAATCAAATATATAGACTGAACAACAGATTGTGACTTTGCATTGTCGTCAAACACTGTCCCCCTCTTTCATTATTACGAATCACCCTTTCCCGTTGACGAGGACAGGGTAGCAAACTGGAGATATACCCTGGTTAACCTCCCTGTCTTTCCTCTCTCCCTCTCCATGCCTCTCTCTCAGATGACAAAATATCCGTCGTAGTACGGTATGCGAGCCTAAGAACAGCGTATTTCCGGTCGGAAGCATTAAAACGTTCCGCGATGGAAGCATTCCGAGACGGCAGCCTAAATCAATACTTTCTTTTGGGGCGAGTTGGTTCATCATTGTGTGCACACAGCGCTCGTGTGCGCGGGTCGTTTCTCTTGTCGATGTCTGTTCGCGCGAACCTAAATCACTAAACTGACAGCGACAGTGGCTAATCCAGGCAGCAAGGTCAGCACACGCCCATACACCCGCTCATGTAGGTATTACCCATAGATACCCCTTTGTATACAGAATCGCCGACTTGTGAGTCCATCAGCAAAGAAGGGCGTCCGCAAAACGTGACCCAACCGACCCCCCTGCGGGACTGCGGGAAACTAACGACGCGATCTGCCTAGGCAGCAGCAGGAGTCCAAGGGCGACAGCCCAGTCCCGCCGAGCCGACCGCCGACGTCAGTGGCGTCAGTCTACGGAGAGCGGGCCGTGGAAGAACTGGCGACGGCGGCGGCCAGTTTTGCCGAGCACCATCCGAGGCCGTCCGTCGTCGGACGCCAATTTCTCCTTGGAGCAGCATGCGACGACGCTCGCTGTCGTTTCGAGCGACGACCACGCCGCCTTCGCGACGCGTTTTCAGACGTCGACCTCCGCGCTTGTATCCACTATGTATTGTGAGCGATGACGACACTGTATGTGCACGCCCGTCTCAAGGTTTACGATTCGGAAGAAACGATGTCTGGCTGTCAGTGTAGTGTATGTAGACTATATATGTTTTCGTCGCTTAAACAGTTGCAGGAAACTAACGTTAGAGAAGGAACGATGTAAGAATGAAACGACACTCTTCATGGTGTGTTCACTTGTTTTGCTCGTCTTAAACTCTGAAGGTAGCTTCACTGTAAAACAATTACACATCAGTAATCGTCATCCCGGAGGCCTTGCTGTCTGTACGCCATGAAATTCCTGCAAGAAAAAAAAATAGAATAGTTACTAGACAAGCGGGCGCTGATATTCTTCGCCTATATACGTATATGCAATACCAGGGCTGGGCAAAGATACTTTGAAATTGTATCGCGATACGATACAAGATACTCAGGCAAGAAGTATTAGAGATACAGATACAAGATACTGCCGCAATAATTGTATCCGATACGATACTTGGCAATTGTATCTTAAGATACTTCGATACATTCTCTAATTTGTTATTATAGATCCATATAATGTAGCAGCGAACGCCTATGCACGAAAATGTCTTCTTGAAAATTTCCCAACTGTGACCTATTTTGTTTCACTTTAATGAGATGTCTGTTAGTATCTAAAAGATTTGCTTTCTGGCTCAAAGTACATTAGTTTCCTTCCAAAACAACTTATTGCGGTTTGTTTTAGCTTCTTCACAGGACAACTGTTTATACAGTTCGCTGACAGCTGTTCTTGCTTGTCATTTTTGCAATTAATAGGAGTCGCTGCTCAGCTGGCGACCAGCTAGCGGGTTGCCCTATAATCACAGTAACTTCTATAAGAAGCCTTCGCACCACGGTGCAAATACCGGTGTGGACTTTTACCTTGTCCGTAAAAGACAGTTTGCACAATACCGTATATCCGGACAGGTGTACAGCAGCAACAACGCTGGTAGCGACTTTTTTTTTTTTTGGGGGGGGGGGGGGGGTGGAGGGGGACGCATGGTGTATACTAGGGGTTTAAGACCTTTCGCTAGCGGCCCCGCCTGCACACATGGCCATCTTCGTCCCATTTGTTTTTATTTTTCTAGATAAGTATGTTCGTGAGCTACACAGACATGACATGTCTCAAGCTTTCCTTTTGTGAGCAACATTGTGGTCACGATGTGCTGAAACATAACCGTGGAACAAAAACTCTATATTTCAGAATCCGCGTCCAGAATTCACTCGTTGTGCACATCGGTATCGATGTTTCTGGAATCCTGACTCCTAATCCCCTTCAGAAATGACCAATATGTGAGACATGGGAAAGGCTTCCTTTCGAATGGCAACGTCATTTTGTGCAAACTCTCTCCCATCATCTTCACTCTCCCGGCGCTTCGAACTAAATTTCGCGACTGTGGCCCGCTGGCTATAAGCTGAGTTTGAGACCCCCGGTGTATACGTAGATGACGTAAAACAGCAATGAATTTTCATATTCTACTTATCTGCTAGCGTACAGGATTCTTTGTTGATATACTCACTAACGTGTAGTCTTTTAGCAATTTTTCTTCAACGAGAAAACATGTGCAACACAGAGACGTCTATAGTAGCACAAAGCGTCGGAGGACACCGCCGTTATTCGCGCTATTGCCGCTTATAGCTCCCATTAGGTGGCGATTAGTAATGCGAAAAATATTTCAGAAGGCCTAAAACAGGAAAACTAATATAAGTAAAATAGAGAGGTGGTTCTGTATCAAAGATTCACATTGAATGAGCACAGAAACACAATACAGACGGCGCCCTTAATAGCTATGAGCATGAAGTATCGTCAACTTACCTATTAAGACAATACAAAATTCAGTGCCTATGGGAAATTGCCTGAAACGGCTCGTTGGGACGCTCATGAGTCAAACGGAGCATTCAGTAAAACAACGTTTCTCGAATCCCCTTGCTAACATCTTTAACATGGCTCCTAATGATTTCCATTATTATAATGCAAACTCAGTTTCGCTATTTTCCTAAGCGATAAGCGGAATGCTTTGTACTGTAACTCAAGGGACGCCTACATAATTATATATCTGTTTTCGAAATCGCCTTGGCAACGTCTAAATGGGTAAACAGTAGTATAAATTTAAAGCAGAGATTTTATTTTGGGAATGCGTTACAAAAAACATACTGCAGTGACCGGACCAGAAAAACAGTACAGAGACCTAGCTAATGTATGGGATGCAAAAGGACAGCAAAAAAGCACTTGTGGTAATAATTAAGTTATGATTTCATAAATTCTTTGGATAAATGATGCAGGAAGTGAAAAATACGGTGCGCCAAGATATTTTCTGTTAGGTAAACGCTTGCTCTATTAGATCTACCATCAGTACCAGTGGTGCTATAGTTCTTTGCATATCTTATTTGCATATAAGTTAATTCATTGCATGCAAGTCAAGCTTTACGTCCAGAGATCCTTCAAATCGCTGATATGTAAAATCCACGAGACACAAAGCAACACCATTCTTGCACGCACCACACTTCGTTACGGAGCAAGACGCAAGAGAATCTTCAATAACGACACTGTAGCAACATCAGAATTTGCGCGATAGACGCTGCACGCAGTGGAGTACGCGGCGCAAGCAGTGGCTAAGAGCAAGTGTCGCGGCACTGGCGCCACTAAAAAGAAAAGAAATCGACAAAACAAAAGGTACGTGGGCTGGGCGTAGATGTCCTCGTGCTTGTCTTCCTAATCTTCTGCCCTCACTGGAGGACTCTGGCGGAAAAATAATATTGCGTCACAGCCCTTATACTTGTTCAGATGGCTTAGTGGCACCAGTACCAGCTTGAGAAGTGAAGCTTGGCCAGTGATTATTGTTTCGCACGGTTGTGTTGCGATAGAAGTATCTTGTATCTTCAGATACCCGATACATTATCGAATGTATCGGAAATACAGATACAGATACTCAGCTTTCGAGACGTATCGCGATACAGATACAAGATACCCATAGAGTATCTAAGATAGTATCTAAGATACATGTATCTTCGATACTGCCCAGCACTGTGCAATACTAATGGTGGGTAGTACATAGATGTCTGGTGTATGTAGTGTAGTGGCTTCAGGCTATCTTGAGGCGCTATTTGTTTTCGCTTTTATCTGTCTAGACTTCCGATATTATGGATAATGTTCTTTTATGTGCGGTGATGTTGACAACACATTTTCGCGCTCCTGCACAGCCACTGCAATCATACCTACATATAGAACCTTTGATCGAAAATTGTTGATGTTCCAACGTCACGCATCTTTTGAATCTGAGAGTGCATTTGTACCTCAACACCTGGGGTCACGTGACCAGCTCATAAATTGTACGTCATATCACCGCCGTACAATTTGCTATAAAGGCAAGGTTCTGCCTTGTGTTGCTTTAGCATCGCTATTTTGCCAGTGTCAGTAAATGTCAGAATACTTCAGGCGAAATGCACCGTACATCGGCCAGCGATGGCGACACGAGGGTCTGTCATCATCATACTACGCGTCCCTCTCAAGGTTTATGGTTTGGAACGGTGGTCTCGATGGCAGCATAGCTATACACAAACATGGTCGTGCATTTCCTTCGTGAAGTCCGGCGCGGCTTTGCACGACGCGTTCTGCCCGTGCGGAAAAGAGAAATGGACCCGCTGAATCTATACCCACGTCTGTTTGTTTGCTTGCTTGCTTGCTTGCTTGCTTGCTTGCTTGCTTGCTTGCTTGCTTGCTTGCTTGCTTGTTCGTCTGTTTGTTACGGATGTGTATGTCGTGCTTGTTCGATGGAAGCGGTGTGGTTGTCATCGCTTCGCCGAACGAAACACAGCTATTATGCGAGTTCATTTCAGTGCTTGTGACACGCGTATTCGCAGAAAAAAAATCGCAGTTTCGCCGTAAGCGCGACGTGATGAACACATTGGAATGGTATATGAAGTAAGGCTAACAGCTCACTCCTTTAGCACGCGGTCTGGCGTGACTCATCAAAACGCTGGTATAAGGAAACGCGGCCGCTGCGGTGAGCGAAGCAACCCTGCGTGCTCTCTGTGATTTCAACGCAAACTTTGCGAAAGAAACGCAACACGTACAATGGTATAATCAGTCTACTAATATCCGTGAAGATACGGAGCGCGCGACCGCGGACGACCACGCCCGGCCGGTCGAAGTACAGAGTTCCTACTGGAGATGCGCAGCCCACCATTCGGGAGCCACGCGCCTTTCGCGAGACGGAGACGGCTGGCGCGTTCCATCTCCGCTGGAGCAACGATCGTCGCCAGCACTGGCACGCTTTCACTCGCGCAAAGAACATTATGACGCGCGCGGCGATGTTATCGATTCGGACTTTATACGGCACCCCACGGCGACATCGACGGCTACGGCAAAAATGCGCGGGGAGTGTCCATATAATCGCTGTCTCAATAGAAAAAAAAAAAACGAAACGACTTACGCTACCATTGTTAGTATGTGACAATTTCACCAATCCGAGTGCTAGACATATCATTGTCGGAGCCAGCTGCCCAATAGCGAAGATCACTTACAAACGAAAAAAAAAAAAAAAGCTTTGTGAATTCAGCCCGTAGCTCCATACGCTGCATGTTGAAAGTCTTTCTATTTCTAAATGTTGGACGAGTTGCGATACAACGGTTCATTGCCGTCCGTTAATTCCAAGAGAACAATAAAACGCCAGGCCTGCGCGGAATACGCAGCACATGTCACAGCGAAAGCTGTAAAAGCTGCATTCATTAAGTTGTATGCTCTCTAAGGGCGCCTAATGCAAGCACAGTTGCAATGCATCCACTGCGTAATAAATCATCACATTCTGTGAAGCACTCACTACGCGATCCCAATACAATATGCGCACCTACGTAGCTGCACACTTTGTTGTTTCTGTGGCTGAGGATGATAATTAGGATGACTAATTATGACTGCGCCCTCTGTAATGAGAGGGAAGCTTTAAACCAGACTTGACAGTATTGAAATTACAGTAATTAAATTACTGTTTTCTGTTATGAGTAATGTAATCAATTGCTTCAAGCGAGATAAATGAATTGAATTGAAATTGAACTCGAAGCGTCAGATAAATTTTCTTTGTAAACGTTTGTTGAAGTAACTTCATTACTTTTCAAAAGTAATGGTAGTGTTTCGAGCGTTATGTTCCAGCGTGGCCGTGTCTGGGCCCACGATTGCGGACCACGGGTCTTCCCGGACGGGGCCGTATACGTTGACGGCTCCTCCGACACGCGAACGCCAGCAGGCCCTGAGGAGGAGGCCATCGCTGGCGCGATCTCTCTTCACGACGCGACGCGTGGTTCGCGCTCGCAGTTCTAATTTGGGCGCGAGACGACGCCGATGCCACCGCCGCCGACGCTGCAGCATGCGGGCTCCGATGGATATATAAGTTGGGCGTCGTCCATCACCTTCCGACGAGAGGTTGCTTCGCAAGCGCGAAAACGCCACAGCCCGCGTGGAAACATGTGTACTGCGCTCGAACGTTTCGAAACGTTTTGGCAGCGCATGCAGAACGGGGCGGCCGATATTTCTTCTCTTTATATGCGAGAACATTCCATGAGGTGGGAAACACGGCCGAGGACGCCAAAGGGTTAGGCGGGGTGACGAAATTGAAAAATTTTCAGGCATAAAACGGAATCAGCTCGCGCAGCACAGGGCGCGATCATTCGGAGAGGCCTTCACTTTGCGGTGGACATGAAATAGGCTGATATTATTAATAACGACGACGATGATAACATTTCGTTGAGTGATGGATGCATTCATTCACCGATAATATCTTACGGAAAGTCGGGGGTTATGATGATCGCGGTAGTGTAGAGGTTTGGAATAAACTTGGATATGTTTAGGGTGCTTCGCCTGAGGAGTGGTGCGTGTAAAAGTTTTCTCTCGTTCTCTTTCTGTCTCTTTTTTTTTTCTTTTTGCCACTTCACTCAAAACACGTATCATGCATCAGCGACTGGTCCCTAATTCGGAGAGTCGTCTATTTAGAGAGTGCGATGACGGTGATGTGATGCGTGATGGTATGTTGTTTGGTACTTTGCGCAGGAAAAAGAAGTTCTTATATAGTCTATGTATACCTTGTTGCAATGAAACAGTCGAAAGTTAGTCATCGCCTTGCGTCGTTCTACTCCTTTTTCGTCGTTTTGCGTTAACTGACCATATAGTTTTATGGTCAGGACTCAGTACACGCTCATTCGAAATTCGGTCATTTCGGTTTGTGTGGAACCAGGAGCTCGAACTGAACGACACTACGCCGTTACTTGTGTTTATACTAAACCATCGTGGAACGCGAAGTCGGTGACCGGTGTTAGCCTCGGTCCTTTAAATAAATCTCAAGACGCGGTGGGACATATACTATCCACGAACGCCGAACAAATTCACATTCTCCTGGCTTTCAGATTCTCGCTTTCCGTTTGGCACTCCACCTCCAGCACCTCCACCAAGTATGTTACGGGAAAGACACAGACTTAAATATGTAAGGATGTATTTACATGTATTTACAACTGGTTAGGCGAGCAGCGCTGCTGATACAACAGCTCGCGCCAGTCTATCTTTTGTCGTCTTTCTTTCATCTTCTTGATCCCGATGCCACTGGTACGTAGCAACATACTCCACGTAGTTATACCTCAGTGCGGCTTGTAGCGCTCGCGAACACTGAACACGATGTCACAGTTTCGATTCCCGGCTGATTTGTATATAGTGGTCATGTTCCGGCGGAACCTTTGCGCGAGCCTAATCACTGCAAACGGCTCCACGAAGTGGGTCGAACTCCGGCGCACGTTAATTATCCGGTGGTATACGATCACTACAATCCTAAACAACCCCAGCCGTCTCTCTCGTCATAGCATACTTTTAATTACTGCCCTCGGGACCATTAATCCACTGGGTATTATGAAGATTTGATCCACGTGGCTAATTTCTCCGTTCTTAGTCTCACTGTCCATTATATGTACGCACGCACGCACACACGCACACACACACACACACGCACACACACGCACACCACACACACACACACACACACACACACACCTCTCTGTGTGTGCGTGTGTGGGGGAGGGGGCACCACAACCTATTGTGGTTGTACTTTCGCGCCTTCTCAAGCATGTACACGATATACATATACGTATATATATAGCAGCGGAAGGTCATACACCTGATCTTTCGCTGCCCTTAATTTTGCGCTGGCTGGCACGCTTGCTCTTTCTTTCTTTTATTCATTAGGCTTGTCGGCTACGCCTCGGTTAATTAAGCCTTGTTTCGCAAGCGACGTTCACCTTACCGGCGGGTTGTCAGGCAGCCTTAACTACATTCCGGAGATGGATAGCTACGTCTTCAGCCTCGCACGCCGAGCCGCGATGCCGCGCGTTTGATATGCTACGCGCCGGACACCTTGAGTCCGTATACGTTTATGATGACGTCGACCGAGATCACTGGCCCCTAGCAAGAAACTGGTTCTCCTCGTCTACACTTCCATTACGCTATCTTTCCGTCCTTCCTTTTTTCTTTATGTTATCGCTTACCACGAGTAAAAGTCAGTCGTTGAAGGTCATTAGCGCTTGGTTATGGCTGGTCGGTCGACGCAGCTGCTAACTCTTCTTCGTCCGCGTTAGCCTGCGCACGCGTCGAGTCTCTTGTGACATCACCGTCGGCGCAAAGGTTGACGGCGCCCGGCGGCGCTAGCCGTATTCTGGAACACGCAGTAACGTGGCGGGCTCCCTATCACACCGGAAGCGAAGCGGTGGACCACCGCGCGGTAAAAGAAAACTCTCCTGCCCGTCCTTATCTCGTGCTGCGATGGCCATGCGAAACGGCCGTGCCGTGCAACGGCCACAGCGCGGTGACCGACCGACCGACCGACGGACAGGCGCTTGCGGCAGGCGCTAATGGTCGTACTGCTGTTGCTGCTGCTGCTGCGTTACTATGCATTCAGTCTTTCGCTCGTGATCGCCTCGCTTGCCCGTTTGTTTCTCTCTCTCTATTCATTGCTTTTTTTTTTTTTTTTTGCCGTCGCTTCGAGTGAGTAACGGCGCTAAGTAACATCTCGCTGTCGGTCAGATTCGTTGGTGTTGAACGTATTTTCTCGATCTTGCTTACTCTAGTTTTTTAATGTGTTAGCATTAGTAGATGTCAAAGTGGTACGGAGTTCGTATAGAACCTACCGGGGTCTTTTTTTTTTTTTTCGCGTACGTATCGTATTAGGTGTGGTGCTGGGACCCACGAATACCACTACCCGCTGTCACCACGTGCCCGCACACCTCGAAGCTGTAGCATCATTTTGTTTGTTGTTGTTGGTAAGGCAGCCAGATTTCTTTCTTTCTTTCTTTCTTTCTTTCTTTCTTTCTTTCTTTCTTTCTTTCTTTCTTTCTTTCTCTTTCTTTCTTTCTTTCTTCTTTCTTTCTTTCTTCTTTCTTTCTTTCTTTCTTTCTTTCTTTCTTTCTTTCTTTCTTTGCCATTCTCGGCACACTTGCTCTGATGTTAGGTATACTATTAAAACTTTGAATCCTCCAAGCCATTTGTGGCCGGATCAGAAAGGAAAATATATATATAATAAAGAAAAATTATAACATGTCGTACTGCGCATAACACGTACGCTATATGATTACCAACCAAGGTAACAAATTAAAAATTCCGCGCAGTTCTCACTCGTGTTACGCTAGCCTTATCGTCACAGAGTTCCCATTTCACGCGAGTCCGGCGTGATGACCGTGGAGCCATTAGAACGAAGCACGTTATCACGGTAACTCCGCAAAATGGCGCTGCTTGTACGTCGACTTTCTTCGCTATGTAAGCTTCGACGCTTCATGGGCTTGAAACTTGCTCGCGCTTCTTTGACTGATGGTGGCTGAGCGGGGAGGGTTGTGGAGAGGTTATGGACCGTGACGGCACAATATGCGGAATGCGCGCGTCTCGCGGTTAGCCGAAAAATGACATTGGACAAAGCAAAGCTCCTCGACGCACACGCCACAAAGTGTAATCGTTCTCGGAATTTCTAATTGGATGTGCGTGGTGCGTCATTTCGATCTCTTACGATACTATAATAGACATAGAAGAACGTGCAGACGCTAGGGCGGGAGGAGGAAGGGAGGGGGGGGGGGGTTCGGCGGCTCGCAAATTACAAATACCAGAGCTGCGCATTCGCCATTAGACAGCAGTTTCCCATAGCAAACGCGCGTTGTCATTCATGAACATGGAAAAATTAATTTCTGGGGCTTTACGGGCCAACCACCACATGACTACGAGACACGCCGTAGTGAGGTGGACTCCGAATTAATTTTGACCTCCTGGAGTTCTTTAACCCGCACACTAAATCTAAACACAGACGTGTTCTTGCATTTCGCCTCCCATCGGAATGCGGTCGCCGTGGCTGGGAATCGAACCCGCGTCCTCGAGCTTAGCAGTGCCACACCTTACCTGCACGGAAAAATCGTGAGTTAGCACTCGCGAGCTGTTCTTTCCTTCCCCTCTTACGCTCAAACGGCTTTTCCACAGCTGAAATGCGAGCAAGGACAACCAAAACGCGTTCTCTCGTTCTTGTTTCCACAAGTACATGTAATGTCAGCATGGTTTCGGCTTGGACGTTCAGATTGAGACTTAAACCGTCTTTGTCAGCCTCATGTTCAGCGTTGGCAACCACATAACAGTGCGTTCGAGTTATCACTCGAGGAATCTATCCTACTTTTGTTACCTACTATTCACGTTTTATTTGTACATGATTGTATACGTATTTGTGTTTGACAGACCCATTGTGGAGTTTATGACATGGTCACCTGGTATAGTGCCGGTCTCTTGCCACCAGTCGTGGTACATGGTTATTGTGCTTCGCTGCTAATAACGAGGGTGCGTGTTCGACTCCCGGCCGCGGCGGTCGTATATAGAAGGGGCGAAACGCAAGAAATATATATATATATATTATTATATAATATATATATATATATATATATATATAGATAATATATATTATATATATATAATATATGCAAACAAGGAACGCCTGTGTAAATTTATTTATAGGCGCACGCTTTCAAGAAACCAAGGGTCGACAAAATAAACTGGAGGCCACCCACTCCTGCCCCTCTTTACTTCATGCCCCTCAATTTGGAACTTAAAACCCCATAATCTAAATTTACTTTTTCTCACTCTCGGTTTTTTTTTTCTCTAATTCCACCTGACACGTTATCCAGACTGACCTCTCATCCTTTCTCTTCACTTAAAAAAATAATAAATTGCGCTTGATTTTTCTAATGAAAAATGTGTGTGTGAGGCATCTGCTCATGCCGTGCACTGGCAACAGTAGCCAACGTTAAGCGAACGTAAGCCGGTGTTGTTATTATTACCTGTCACTCGCGATGTCCGCAACGGCTTTTTAATGGATTTACCTTTCGAAATTAATTAATCTTCTACATTATATTTCGTCTTGATTATAGGATCATATAATAGGTTCTTGTCCTATATTTTACTTCACCACTGTTCATTTCTCATTTTAGCTCTGAAAATAGTGCTTTCTAGGTGAAACAGAAAACTGTCTCTTGAATCCTAGTTTGCAGCCCATCTTTCATTCTAGTAATTTGCTACCCCTAAGTCTTCAGCCTTTTCATATGGCTTTGTCTACGGGCACAGAGGAAGGAGAAGCCGCCGGTCTTGCAAGGCGACACCATGTGTTTTAGACGTCGCGCGTGGGCGCACTCAGCGTCACGCAGGAAAAGAAATGATCATGGCTACTGCACGTATGCGGTTGACCCCGTTTTTATCTCGCGTGGAAGCGGCGTATATAGCGTGACACAATGTTTGTGCTATGCAGAACTCGCGCTCCCTGGCTCGTTACATATATATCCTATGCTCGCACGCAGTTATGGAACGATCGCCGCACCGCCCTTCAAGAGCGCAGCAGCGCCGCAGTAGTTTGTTACGCAAGACTCGGTCGAGACACCACGCCGTATAAATGCGCGCTGTACACGCATACATGCCGGACGTGGCACAAGTCGAGCTGTGTAGAAATCCGCACAAATTATTACTCTCGAGTCTCGACATATCGCTGCAATGGTCCTCCCCCCGGTAGAGTGTGTGCTTTATGCTTGGCGCTGTAGATTACGAAATCCTCAACGATTTTAGCCGGATTGTTGTATATTGTAGTACACCACGGCGAATTGGTTGTAAGCGGTGGCGCCATCGCGACAAGCGTGTGCAATGCGTAGCTGTCTGCATATGGTTTCCGCAAATCTAAGTTTGTCTGCGAATGCAACGATATGCGACTCGTGCGATTTGTGAGTGAGTGAGTGAGTGAGTGAGTGAGTGAGTGAGTGAGTGAGTGAGTGAGTGAGTGAGTGAGTGAGTGAGTGAGTGAGGTGAGTGAGTGACGTGAAGTGAGTGAGGTGAGGAGTGGTAGTGAGTGAGTGAGTGATGAGTGAGTGGATGCTGGAGTGAAGTGGAGTGTGAGCTGAGTGGTGAGTGAGTGAGAATTACTAGCTCTTGAATGAGCGACTTCGCCTAGTGGAACAATTCAGTCATATGGTATTATAAGCGCGTGCACCTCAAACACGGAGACAACAAGAGAACACAAAGCGCTGTGTCTGTGTTCTTTCGCTGCCCCCGGTGTTTCGTGTCTTGTTCGCTCGAGCGCTTTCACCCAACTCTGTATCGAGATGCGATGTGCCATATCTAATATCTGACTGAAATAAACATGAAAAAAAAGGAAAAGAAGTAAGTAAACAAATATTGTACGAAGAAATAATGCAATAACAAAAATAAACATAAGTAATAGAAATAAAGAACAAAGCATCAGAAGGAAATGTAAATAAACATGACAAATCCTACGCCGCGCCGAAACATTTGAAATACTAACATATATGAGACGTTCAATCTTCCTTGCGCCATAATGCAATGCATGAGTTGTCTGTCAGATTTCTTTCCCACCTTATCCTTCTCTTTTTTAGGCGGGGCGCATTGCTGATCATGCTAGCACATTTAATTTCTTCGTAATATTACGCGCGCCGACGCCCAATAACCGCGCCTGCGGCACCCGCAAACGCGTTCCACGCAGAAAACGCGAATGCGGCCTTGAAAAACTAGCACCGCAGTGCAGCATCGTCAGTACCTGGGCGCAGAGAGCAATACAGGCGTTGGCGGGCTGCGCTCATAACACCACTGGTGCATAGCCAATTGCGTCGTGAGGACGTTCCGTTGCGGCAAAGGGAGAGGGGGAAGAAGAGAATGGAAGCTCCGTTATAGAGAGAGAGAGAGAAGAGTGTCCTTTACACGTCAACCCTGTGTACCGCTCTTCAATCAGCGAGATGGCTGTGTTATAATAACGACACATCGCCCGGGCGGATGTGCCCCGCATGCCTGCCTGCTGTGATGAGAAAAGCGTGCGCGTCGTCGATTTGACGAGCGCGCGCGCATATTATAAACGCGCGTATAGGCTCAAGCTATACGCGCGCGTCAGCGCGGCCATGGCTCCTCCATGATGGGCTGGCGACGTCCTTTGTTGCCTTATATGAACACACCGTGCTTATGGGCCAAGAAAGGACGCGGGATCAAAGTGCTTCTCTACGCCGTCGTTTTCGCCATTCCTCGGTAACTTTTCTTTATATGCAGTACGCTTCTCGGTGAGTATATATATATGGCGTTCCCTTGGTCGCTTTTATCTTTAGTTACCGATCTCATATTTTATTCGGAAGTACCGGCACGGTGCGTATCTGACACGGACCTCCGGTGATGGCGGAAGGGGGGGGAGGGGGGGGGGGTTAACGCTAAACCCCTTCGGGTCGTAGTCTCTCCCCACTTCCCTCGTGCTCTCTCGCGGCAAATGGTCTTTCGCGACGCATCCCGGATTTGAATTTTGAAGCGCGCGGCCGTGTTTTTGCGGAGTCCAGAGGTCGCGGAAGAAGCTGATGCATAGAGGTACATGCGCCGGTGCCCGGGTGTGTTTGTTGTTGTTGTTTTTAAGTAAGGGAAACAACAACAGCAACAAAGCATGTGTGGGCCCGGAGCATAGGAAAACAGGATCACCCGGTCTTTCGCTCGCCGAGGTCAATGTGGTTGGCCTTTCCTGCCTGGTCGTTGTTGTTGCTTTGAAGTCATTCGACCTCTACGTTTCGCTCGTTTCCAAAGTTTCGGAGAGTGAATGCGAACGGAAAGCCCGCTTGCATAATAAATGAAGGCAGGCAAGGTCACCCTTTGGCTGCGTACGTCGGTGACTGACTGGCTCTTGCAAGGGCCCGCTTGCATATATATCATGGACTGGGCGCGCTCTGTTTATATTTGTATGTGTACAGTTGAACGCACGTAGACGATGAGTGCCTTCTATAACGAAATGACGTGTACAACGCAGGGTTTCGGCTATATTTAGATCATCACGGCGCTCAGCGTTTACAACGAAGTTATTCGTATAATGGAATATTCTTCAAAGGGGTTCTGACTCGAAAATTATCAGTTGTCGTCCTTTTTTTCTTTCTTCTTCTCCCCCACCCCCCCTTTATTTTTGCGTAATATATTCAAGGCCGAGTCCTCGAGAGCCTAGCAAATGTACTCCTAAGCGTGACGGCGGACTGAAAAATTAACTTCGGCATGTTTTTAAAACCTGTTTCGGTTCCTACTGTACCGTGACGTCACGACACGGTATGAGCTTCTCGCCACGTGCTTGCGCAAGATATCGTGACGTTTCCACGGGCGCTTCGCTCCGGGACTCCGTTGGTGACGCGCAAGCGGCAATATTGTATGTTTTGGTACCTGAGGACATCACAGTTAACTATAACCGCACTGTTGCGTGAAGTCATTAGATTTGATAATGTAGCCTGACTTCACGCTAGTGTCGATGTCAGTAGGTGCGCTATGCGAAAATTGATTTTAATGTCCAAATAAAGAAATTGGAGCAGCTTCGCACTATAGCGGTGCAAAGAATGAGGAAACAGCGGAGCGTGTGGCCTTCTCGTCCTCCTTTCCCTCCTTCTCACCTGCACTTCTCTTCCCCACTACTTGCTATGCTATGCTATGCTATGCTATACTATACTATACTATACTATACTATACTATACAAGTCTATGCTATGTCTTACTCTCTCTCCCCTCCTCCTCCTCACTCTCCTCTTTCCCACTACTTGCTATGCTATTCTTATGCTATGCTGGGAGCTGCTTGGCACATACCCGCTTTCTGTGGCGCGTACCCGCCGCGTTCTGTGCAGACATCAACGGCCTTACCTCTAACTCTTCTCACTGCCCGCGGTGCCCCAAAAGCTACCCTGTACCATGTCACATGGGCATGCCAGGCCATTACATCCTTACCCCCAATACAAAACCCCACATCGGAGCGATGGGAACAGCTGCTGGCCAGCGATAACCTGGAAGATCAGCTGAGTCTGACTGACCGGGCCCGTAGAGCGGCTGATGCAAGCGGAGCCCTGGACTGGGCACCCCCTCCCCCCCCCCCATCCACCGCAAGCCAAGAACCTCCGAATACCCGGAGCTTCTCCGCAGAAATTCTGTTAATAAATGTTCCCCTGTTAAAATCTCATCAGAATTTCCCGAGCTTAACATTTGCTCAAAGTCGACCCTGTGTACAGGAGATTTATATGGCGGAATAAAATCAACTTCGAAAATTAGTGTAAGCACCCCCTCAAGGTACCGCGCGCTTCGTTATATGCCTGTCACAGTGACGCGCACACTGACCTCCACCATAGTAGCTTAGCTGCTAAGGTGTCGCGCAGCTGAGCTCGCGCGGGTTCGGCTGTCAGTCACTTAGGCTGCATTTTGGTGGCTTTACATGAACTTAAACTGAGGACGACGCAGCGAGCAATGAAAAGGAAAATGATAGGTCTAACCTTAAGGGACAACAAGAGAGCAGAGTGGGTCAGGGAACAAACGGGTGTTAAGGAAATCTTAGTCGAAATCAAGAAGAAATGGACATGGGCAGGCCACGTAGCGCATACGCAATATAACCGCTGGTCATTAAGAGTAAGAGACTGGATTCCAAGAGAAGGCAAACGCGCGAGGGGGAGACAGAAAGTTAGGTGGGCAGATGAGATTAAGAAGTTTGCGGGGTTAACGTGGCCGCAGCAAGCACAGGACCGGGTTGATTGGCGGAACATGAGAGAGTCCTTTGCCCTGCAGTGGGCGTAGCCAGACTGATGATGATGACGTGTAAGAACACCAGTGTGCTTATGTTTAGGCGCACGTTAAGCAACCTCAGGTGGTCAAAACTAATCCAGAGTCCACCACACAGCGTGACTCGTAATCATATCCTGGTCTCGGCAAGAAAAACGCCAGAGTTTAATTTTTAAAGTACACAAGGCGCACTTGCGCGACTCGGAAATAAGACAATAAATAAGTAATGTCGTGCGGCGGAAGCCGCAAGAATCTCATTGCGTTTTCATAAAGCTATACGCGCGAAACCACATTTCCCCGCGCAACGGTTTTCTGCTCCGCATGCGGACCTTCTCTGGAAAGAACGTATAAATAAAAATAAGCAAGGGGACGGAGTAACAACGGCGCGTAAAGTCGCACCGCGAGAAAGAAAACAAAATATATATATATATATATATATATATATATATATATATATATATATATATATATATATATATATATATATATATATATATATATATCGGGAAATAAAGGCGCTCGTCTGTTGGCCGCGCTTCCTTGATTAAATAAATCTCATTCACCCCTTAAAGCTTCTAGCAGCAGCTGCTATCCCACGCATCGCCCCCACCCCCGCCCTCCGTCTCCCCCACATAACTCTCACACCTTACGCGCGTTTTCCCCGCCATGGAGGCGTAGGTGGACAACGTATTACTGCGTGTGTGTGGAGGCCGCGGAAGCATCGTCCCACGCGATGCATCGCCTCGCCTTATTGAATGCATACGTTTTCTTAGTTGTTCCTGACTCCCCCCCCCCCTCTCTCTCTCTCTCTCTCTCTCTCTCTCTCTCTCTCTCTCTCAATTTTACTTGGTGTTTCTTGCCTAGCTGGGCTTTCTTTCTTCCTACTTGTGCCACCAGGAGCGTTCATACGGCGTCTTACTCCGCAGGCATGAAAAATTCGTGAGCGTGAGGTGTCACGGGAGCCAACGCTTTCACAAGTGGTATTGTCTTCTGCAAGGCTGCAACTGGCAGTGGAAGCCTTGAAGAAGACAAGACCGCTTGTCGGAACGTTGGCTTCAGCGACATCCCTGTCCAAGAATTTTTCATCTCTTGAATCTTCCATCTTCCCCTGAACTCCTGTCTGTTTTCGTCTTATTCCGCAATGCCTTAAGCTTGTGAATACTATCTATCTATCTATCTATCTATCTATCTATCTATCTATCTATCTATCTATCTATCTATCTATCTATCTATCTATCTATCTATCTATCTATCTATCTATCTATCTATCTATATGTATGTGTCTGTCTGTCTGTCCGTCTATCTATCTATCTATCTATCTATCTATCTATCTATCTATCTATCTATCTATCTATCTATCTATCTATGTGTCTGCCTGCCTGTCTGTGTCTGTCTGTCTGTCCGTCCGTCCGTCCGTCCATCTATCTATCTATCTATCTACCTATCTATCTATCTATATGTATGTGTCTGCCTGCCTGTCTGTGTCTGTCTAACTGTCCGTCCGTCCATCTATCTATCTATCTATCTATCTATCTATCTATCTATCTATCTATCTATCTATCTATCTATCTATCTATCTATCTATCTATCTGTCTGTCTGTCTGTCTGTCTGTCTGTCTGTCTGTCTGTCTGTCTGTGTTGCTTGCTTGCTTGCTTGCCTTCTCGCTCTTGTTTTATTAATACGCGTGCACATTGCGAGCCATTAGACGAAAGACGCAGTGTGGCCGCGTTGTCGACGTTGCCGTACGGACGAAGCTTCGCACGCCTCTCTCGTCCCTCACACACGCTCCTGTATCCCTGGTGCGCGGGCCGCACAGACGTTGCGATTTATTTATCACCGCTACGCGCAACTCATCCGTGCAGTACGTCGTTTATTGCCTCCTTCCTGTGCACTGTATTCTTTCCTAAGATATTCTATTCGTTATTCATGGTATCTCGTATATGCGTGCTGGTCTGGCGTGTTTTGCGAACACTCGCGCGGCTTGTTTACACACCTTGAGGTAGCGCCTGGTCTTGTGTCGCGTCTATACGGCGCTATACAGCGCATCACGTCCGGTCAATGCCAGTTATCCCAATCTCTTGTTCTTCCAATATATACGCTCATTGGCGCGCTTTTTTTTTGTGCGTGTCTGCGTGCGTGCGTGTCTTCGTGCTTGAAAAAAAAACTGCTTGTGTTTAATAATAAGTTACAATCCCAGCAACTTCCGATTTCATGATGGCGTTGGCTCATTCGTGAGAACGAAATACCGAAACAGCACTGGAGCGCGCCGTAATGTTTATTGTTAACATGCAGATAAAAATAAATGCACAATATTTTTTTTTTCTATTTTAACGCGACAGCGTTAAAGGGCGCGTTTTGCTGAAATTCCGGTGTCGGCGGCGGCGTCGTTGGTTGCGAGCGAAAATTCGAGATAGATGCAAATAAAGAAGTAATAAAAGATCTTCGGTCCCAGTTATAATCGAACCTATAGGCATTCTGCGTGGCAAGCAAAGGTGTTCCACCACGGAGCCATGCCAGTGCTTGAAACTGCGTCGTGAAAAAACAAAAACGTTATCAGAATTTTATGTATTGGGACGAGTCTCCTCGCATGTAATAGTGCATGGCAGAATCGTAGAATCGCACGAGGCGTCAAAACGTGAATTGCGCGACGAGTGGGTGGCCTTAGTGTGCCGCTGCGCAGGTGCGCGTGGCACCTTACGGACGCGTAGTGGGTACTTCGCCAATTCGCAAAAGGAAGAATTGTGGCGCAGCGGGCACTTCGCAACTGCACTTGCAGTAGGTATCCTAGGATAGTTTGAAACGGCCAATCTTACGCGCACAAACGTTCCTTTCCTTGCGGCACAGTTGAAGACGATGCGCACGGGGCCCGATTAGGCTATCGTGTTCTACTGCTGAAGGCGAACCTCAAGCGTCCTCCAAGTTTTAGAGCGAAGCTCTCAGGTGCCCGTTCCTGCGTTGAGCGGCGTCGCCGTTGGCGTAACCGATAGAGCGAACGAGGACGAAAGAGGGCGAGCGCGGAGTCTGTCGATATCACGAGCCACTGCAGCCTCTGACCTCGCTTTCTTCGAACTTGCATGGACTAAATATTTCTTAACCGAGTGATACTCAGCCCACTTTTAGTGGCGTTTCTGTATGTTCTTATTCACGGAACTAGTGACTGCAAGGTTAATTTTACCTAATAAACCTCACGAAAGAAAGCATACAGGTCGTGGAAGTGGTAGTTTTCTAGCACATTCGCTATGCGCTTCTATTCTTTATTGTACTTTCCACGTTACAGTCCTTCACGATTCGCACTCGACAAATAATGGGCTAGAAAAAACTGCCAATTTTTGTCCACGCGCTCCCGTGCCGAAGTGCTCCCTCTTACACACGTCTTTGCCCTTTGAATCTCTATAGGAGAAAAAGAAATGTTTCGATAAATTTCAGTATTAATACCGCGCTTGCGCGAGAGAAGTGGCTGCAAAGAGTTATTTTAGGATGTTCAATGTAGAAAGAAAGAGCGACGAAAGCTTTTTAATCCGGCCATTCACTTCTACAGTTGCCCAAGGCAAGGCTCAGCACTCGGGTTCAAAGCTCAGCCGGAGAGCACTCAATGACTACATCGCTGCTTATAGGCTTCTGGAAAGAAAGTTGTAGACGATGTTTTATTTTTATTTTGTTCGTTTGTTTCTTTGTGCTAAATGAAATTATTTTAAAGATTGCACTTGCCTTTCGCATCTTGCGTAGCGCCTCTTCCCGCTGTATGCATCCTCTCTCTCTCTCTCTACCTCGTGTGGGGCAGCACGTATGCTTTTATCATTCACAAGAACAGCGTGCGAGTGTGACCTAGGACTACCCGGGGCGCACAGCGGCGACCGTCCACGTGTCCTGGTCGCCAGGCGGGGGGTCCCGTTGAATCAGCGCTTGTACGCACTACGCGCGTGTTCTATTTTTGCGTTGCGAGTTTCTGCCTGGGGCAAGGTTGCGAACAACCGCGGAAGCGACAAGGAAGAAACTGACGTAGTACGTTGTGCCGTGTATAAATGGTGCATAGGGATATTTAAAAAAAGAACACAAAAACAAATGAGAAGTTAACCGCTTCATGACGACGTCCAACATAGTAGGACTCAAATGCCGGCGGTATGTCGATTCTCATATGAATCGAACGGTGGTACAGGCCTAGCATCGAAGCGAATACGAGTGCATTGGGAGTGCCACCATACAGGTCGAATGGAATATAATTGAAATGAATAATGAAGTACGGAGGGTACTGAGCGTACTTTCTAAGCATATAACCATGACGTTAAATCGAAACGGAATCGAATATCATAATGATGACATCGAAATGAATGCGAAGTGTACAAAAAAAAACAAAAAAAAAACACAGTGGCATCAAATAGAGCACGAGTTCATAATGGTGGCCCCGAATCCGGAAATATAAAAGGCATCTGTTTAGTGAATCACGTTTAACGAGAATACATTTACAGTTTTTTTTTTTTTCTCCCAGAAACGGACGGGATAGTGGCGAATATATGACGAACTGGAAGCCATCCGAATATCATCTCCGTAGTATCAGAAGATATATATACTATATATAAAAGAAATGACGATGCCAGAAATATAGCTTGTAAACAAACGAACATATTTAAGTGGTGGTCTTCGTTATTTTTTTAATGTAAGTGTTGCGCTCGATCGGCCTGTGCGCTGTCTTCTTGTCGTGAGTTGTTTCTTTCCTTTCTTTTTTTTTTCGCGCTAAAAAACGCCTTACGTTGATTCATGACAAGCGAGTGTGTACACCATCTGCGTCACGTTTACGAGCACGTGACCTCTGACGTATCAGACGCAGTGCCGCCGAAACACGGCAGACACGTGACTCGGTGAGGGCTTGTTGACGTCCTCCCTCTCCTCCGCTGTACGTCGCTTGTCGACACTGCAGCGTCGTGGTCCTTGGTCCGGTGGGCGTGGTGGTGGGCGCGAAGGGTTATTACTCTATCGACCGCTTCGGCACGTCTTTCTTTCTCTCTCTCTCTCCCCCTCTATTCGGTGTCCGCCGCCCACGCTACAGGAAGAAATAGAGAAGAAGCGGGCTACGCGCTGCGTGGGCGGAAAGCGAAGCGCAAAGAAAGTCATCGTAATAACAAAGAAAGAAGTGAAGAAGATAGGAAGGAAGAAAGGAAGGACCCACGCAGCACGGTGAAGCCGTAAAATGAAGTCTGAAGGCTGCGCCGCATTGCGACTCGTGAAAACGACGGTGCATCGATGTCAAAGTTACGCATGCTTTCTCACTTTCTGCCTATGTTTCTCATTGCGTTTGTGTGTCATGTTAAGGGGCTCAACGTCGGGAACGAACAAAAAAAGAAAGCCCATTCCAACATTTCAGTACCAAGTCTCAAAGAAATAGAAAAGACGTACGCATATTGAAAAGGGTTGAGTATTGAGTGTCGACGCGCCGAGCATCTGGAAAGACCAACGAGCAAGAGGGCAACACCGTTCACTGCCGTCGTGAAAAAGAAAATGCGCTGTCAGTGCACCCTCTTTCTGTTCTTTCCCGGTCTCACTGTTTGTTTGTTTGTTGGTTTGTTTGTTTGTTTGTTTGTTTGTTTGTTTGTTTGTTTGTTTGTTTGTTTGTTTGTTTGTTTACCTCGGTGCATCGTAAACATCACGGTAGGGACAGCGAGGTCGAGAGGCATAAGAGGAAGCCTCCATTCCGATCAAAACAGACCAAGGGCGACGACTCAGCGATATTTTTTTTTTTGTTCGTTCTGTGTTCTTTTACTCGTGCTTTCAGAATTCATCTGAGGCGGCCGTGGGAGTGAAGTTGTTTAGGAGCTCAATAGTGGTCTTGAGTTTAGACACGAAAGCTTTTGTTTACGTATTCTTGTGTTCTTCTTCTTCATCTTCTTCTTTTTGTTTCGCGACAAAGGCAGGTTGTTTTGACCTTGCAGCGCTCGTAACCATTCCGGTGGGTCTCCCTGGTGTTCTGCCTTTATCCTCTATATTGCTACGAAGGGAAGCGGATGTAATTTATAATTCGCGAAATTAATTATTCTCGGAACGACCTCCGAGACAATCGACGGACAATCTCCTCTTTCTTATACTGCCTGTTTCTTTTCTTCTTTTGTGATTCTTATCGGCAGTACACCGCTAACTCTGTGTCCTCGTGCGTTCGTTAACGTATCGCCAAGTACATCTACTGTTTCTCTTCTTTCGTAGTGCCTACATCTAAAAGTCCAAGGAGGCTGTTGTTTTATAATAATTTCTTACGTGGCGTACCACGAGAGTTGTTCCGTACGATAAGGGAAATGCCTCTCTGGCTCTGATGACAAAACCGTGGTATGTATATAATGTACGCACCGAAACATCGACGCACACATTTTATTTATTTATTTATTTATTTATTTATTTATTTATTTATTTATTTATTTATTTATTTATTTATTTGTACTGCAACCCTTTACAGGGTTTTAGCAGGGTGGGATAAAATACAGGAAGAAAATATATCATAATGACACTCAAAAGATATATATACAGGAAGATGATTACAATAATTTACAACACACACACTAAAGACAACAAATTCAGGCTCAATTCCATAGCAAAGCATTTTTCAAATGTGCAAATGAAACAAAACAACAGGCAACAGAGGTGTAATACACACAGTATATACGAAGTACAGTACACAGTACAGTATACATAAGTCGCGTATGGCGGAATGTCGGGGTCGAATTCACAAAATATTTCGTTCGTAAATGATCTTTGTTATCGTGCTGCTGTCATCGATAATAATGACACACGCGGCGTTAAGATATCGATTAGGTAACGGCATTCCTTAAGCATCGGACTGTCCGTATCGATGAGATCGTGAATTTCGATAGAATGAAGCGTAACTGGCCAAAAGAGGAAGCACGTAGACAGAGTGTAGTTCGTTACGCGAACTGAAACCGTACATGCAGTGAGAGAGACGTAACAAGGTTAGATGAAAGAAAAAGATAAAGTAAAGACAAGGAGCTTAAACAGAGGAGATAACCAGTCCGCTACCCTCTTCTTGGGTTATCGGGAGAATCAGATAAGAGTGATAAAACCGACGATCTATTGATATATCTGCAGAGTAAGCGGGTTCGTTTTATCGAGGACATCGAAACAGTCGAGGTCTCTTGCAAGAAAAAAAAAAGCCGGCAGATCCCACGCATTGTAGGAATCCATGTAATGCGAAGCAGCCAGCAAAGAGCTGCATACATCGTCTTGTATGTCGTTTAGCACAATGCGTGTCATGATTTTCGTGTTAACTCGTGTTATTTATGTTCGTCACACAGTCACGTCGCGCAATACCAATGTCGGGGTAGATCAAGCTAGCGAAACGGCCGCCAGCGCCCCATGTGCGTGACACGTAAGTCATGCTGTACATGACATGCGTGTCATGATTTTCGTATTAACACGTGTTATTTATGTTCGTCACACAGTCACGTCGCCCAATACCAATTTCGGGGTAAATCAAGCTAGCGAAACAACCGCCAGCGCCCCATGAGCGTGGCACGTAAGTCATGCTGTACATGACATGCGTGTCATGATTTTCATGCTAACTCGCGTTTTTATGTCCGTCACACAGTCATGACGCGCAATACCAAGTTCGGGGTAGATCATGCTAGCGAAACGACCGCCAGCGCCCCATGAGCGGGACACGTAAGTCATGCTGTACATGACATGCGTGTCATGATTTTCGTGTTAACTCGTGTTATTTATGTTCGTTACACAGTCACGTCGCAAGATACCAATTTTGGTGTATATAAAGCTAGCGAAACGGCCGCCAGCGCATCATGAGCGTGGCATGTAAATCATGCTGTACATGACATGCGTGTCATGATTTTCATGTTATGACTTGTTATTTATGTTCGTCATACAGTCATGTTACGCCGTACCAACTTTGGTGTACATTCGATTAACCAAGCGACCAGGAGAGCACAAAGTCGTAGGCGGCTAGATAGATAGATAGATAGATACGCTCAAAGTCGCAGAAGTTCGCTAAGAAATGCTTCGCATTTAAAACTGCTCCGTTATACACCTGCAGGCTACATACTGCTGGTGAACGTGTTGTGATTGTGTCATTCGCAGACGGAGGTGTGTGTTGTGTGCTGCGTCACAACTGCTTATACCGCGGCTCGTTTGGAAGCTATATATCTGTCTTCCGCGATGGCGGTCAAAGTGAATTATATAGCGAGGAGAAAAAAAGAAACATTGATAAGTACAAAATGTTCAGCATATCCCACGCGTTGTGGGAATCGGTTTCATGCGAAGCCGTCAGCGAGTAATTCTATGCTGTATTTTAAGGCTTTGAGCCAAGCGTTACGAGGTGGACCGACGTGTTTTTGGAAGTGTAGTAGCTGTGTGCACATCGTGGGCTTATCAGGCACGTCGACAACACTGGCGTTTAAAGGGTAAGTTATGGTGCGACGCCTCTTAAGGTTACACCTATCATTTTCCTTTCCATCGCTCGCTGCGTCGTCCTCAATTTAAGTTGAATCCTCTTTAAGTCTCCAGGTTTCTGCTCCGTAGGTAAGTACTGGTAAGATGCAGCTGTTATATACCTTCCTCTTGAGGGATAGTGGTAGACTACCATTCATGATTTGATAATGCTTACCGAATGAGGAAGAGAGCAGAGTGGGTCAGGGAACAAACGGGGGTTAAGGATATCATAGTTGAAATAAAAAAGAAGAAATGGATATGGGCCGGGCACGTAGCACGTCGGCAGGATAACCGGTGGTCAATTAAGGGTAACTGACTGGATTCCAAGAGATGGCAAACGCGTGAGGGGGAGACAGAAGATTAGGTGGGTAGATGAGATTACGAAGTTTGTAGGTATAACGTACATGGCAGCAGAAAGCACAGGACCGGGTTGATTGGCAGAACATGGGAGAGGCCTTTGCCCTGCAGTGGGCGTAGACAGGCTGTGATGATGATGATGATGATGATGATGATGATGATGATGATGATGATGATGGTGCGACGCAACGTCAGCCCTCACGTTATAGTACATAATTGAGTATTATCGAAACTAAGTGCACTTTATGGTGCAATCATGTGAATATCATGCGTAACTTTCGTTAATGTATTCCTCTGGGGTCGACCAATGCTTCAATATAGCTTGCTGAATCATAGGAATACAAATGTAATGTTTATTAGACTGCTATGAAAGTGGAGCCAACACTGGAACCACAGACGTTAACCTGACATGGCAGCTGTATTGTAGGATTACATATCTAGCGTTTATTGCCTTCTTGTAAAATTAGATAGCCA